>NC_057804.1:10540090-10540384 GCF_018294505.1 Triticum aestivum
GCCGATTCTGGCACGTTTCTTGGACTATTACGATTCTGGCCTATTTCCTGGACTATTACTCACTGTTTTGTGGTCCCAAAGCGATTTCTATGGTTGTCGAACCCCAAGGTGTGCTTACATGTTGGTCGTCAAGACTCGCAGTTTGGGCCGATTCTGGCCCGTTTCTTGGACCATTACTCACTTTTGGGTTCCTGAAGTGATTTCCACGATTGATGAACCCCGGGGTGCGATTACGTGTCGGTCATCAACACTCACAGTTTTGGCCGATTCTGGCCCATTTCGTGGACTATTACT
>NC_057804.1:10540394-10543113 GCF_018294505.1 Triticum aestivum
TTACGTGTCGGTCATCAACACTCACAGTTTTGGCCGATTCTGGCCCGTTTTGTGGATTATTACTCACTGTTTTGGCATCCCAGAGTGATTTCCACGATTAACGAACCCCAGGATGCGTTTACCTGTCGTTCATCACCACTCACGGTTTTGGCCGATTCTTGCCCGTTTCATCCACAAGTACTCACCGTTTTGGGATCCCAAATCGATTTCCATGGTTGTGGAACCCCAAGGTTCGCTTACGTGTCGGTCATCAACACTCACAGTTTGGGCCGATTCTGGCTCGTTTCTTGGACTATTACTCACTGTTTCGGGGACACGGAGTGATTTCCACGATTGACGAACCCTGGGGTGCGTTTACGTGTTGGTCATCAGCACTCATAGTTTTGGCTGATTCTGGCCTGTTTCCGGGACAATTACTCACCGTTTTGTGGTCGCAAAGCAATTTCTATGGTTGTCGAATACCAAGGTGTGCTTACATCTTGGTCGTCAGGACTCGCAGTTTTGGCCGATTTTGGACCGTTTCTTGGACCATTACTCACTTTTGGGGTCTCGAAGTGATTTCCATGATTGATGAACCCTAGGTTGCGTTTACATGTCGGTCATCAACACTCATAGTTTTGGCCGATTCTGGCCCATTTCATGGACTATTACTCACTGTTTTGGCGTCCCAGAGTGGTTTCCACGATTAACGAACCCCGGGATGCGTTTACGTGTCGGTCACCACCACTCACAGTTTTGGCCGATTCTGGCCCGTTTCGTGGAATATTACTCACTATTTTGGCGTCCCAGAGTGATTTCCACGATTAACGAACCCTGGGATGCGTTTATGTGTCGTTCATCACCACTCACGGTTTTGGCTGATTCTGGCCCATTTCATGGACAAGTACTCACCGTTTTGGGATCCCAAATCGATTTCCATGGTTGTGGAACCCCAAGGTATGCTTACGTGTCGGTCCTCAACACTCATAGTTTGGGCCGATTCTAGCCCGTTTCTTGGACTATTAATCACTGTTTTCGGGTCCCGGAGTGATTTCCACGCTTGACAAACCCTGGGGTGCGTTTACGTGTCGGTCATCAGCACTCACAGTTTGTGGTCCCAAAGAGATTTCTATGGTTGTCGAACCCCAAGGTGTGCTTACATGTTGGTCGTCAGGACTCGCAGTTTGGGCCGATTCTGGCCCGTTTCTTGGACCATTACTCACTTTTGGGGTCCTGAAGTGATTTCCACGATTGATGAACCCCGGGGTGCGTTTACGTGTCGGTCATCAACACTCACAGTTTTGGCCGATTCTGGCCCATTTCGTGGACTATTACTCACTATTTTATCATACCAGAGTGATTTCCACGATTAACAAACCCCGGGATGCGTTTACGTGTCGTTCATCACCACTCACGGTTTTGGCTGATTCTGGCCCATTTCATGGACAAGTACTCATCGTTTTGGGATCCCAAATCGATTTCCATGATTGTGGAACCCCAAGGTTCGCTTACGTGTCGGTCATCAACACTCACAGTTTGGGCTGATTCTGGCCCGTTTCTTGGACTATTACTCACTGTTTTGGGGTCCCGGAGTGATTTCCACGCTTGACAAACCCTGGGGTTCGTTTACGTGTCGGTCATCAGCACTCACAGTTTTGGCTGATTCTGGCCTGTTTCCTGGAATATTACTCACCATTTTGTGGCCCGAAAGCGATTTCTATGGTTGTCGAACCCCAAGGTGTGCTTACATGTTGGTCGTCAAGACTCGCAGTTTGGGCCGATTCTAGCCCGTTTCTTGGACCTTTACTCACTTTAGGGGTCCTGAAGTGATTTCCACGATTGATGAACCCCAGGGTGCGATTACGTGTCGGTCATCAACACTCACAGTTTTGGCCGATTCTGGCCCATTTCATGGACTATTACTCACTGTTTTGGCGTCCGACATGATTTCGACGATTAACGAACCCCGGAATGCGTTTACATGTCAGTCATCACCACTCACGGTTTTGGCCGATTCTGGCCCGTTTTGTGGATTATTACACATTATTTTGGCATCCCAGAGTGATTTCCACGATTAACGAACCCCGGGATGCGTTTACGTGTCGTTCATCACCGCTCACGGTTTTGGCTGATTCTGGCCCGTTTCATGGACAAGAACTCACGGTTTTGGGTTCCCAAATCGATTTCCATGGTTGTGGAACCCGAAGGTTCGCTTTCATGTCGGTGATCAACACTCACAGTTTGGGCCCATTCTGGCCCATTTCTTGGACTATTACTGTTTCGGGCTCCCGGAGTGGTTTCCACGATTGACGAACCCTAGGGTGCGTTTACGTGTCGGTCATCAGCACTCATAGTTTTTTCTGATTCTGGCCTGTTTCCGGGACTATTACTCACCGTTTTGTGGTCGCAAAGCAATTTCTATGGTTGTCGAATCCCAAGGTGTGCTTACATCTTTGTCGTCAGGACTCGCAGTTTTTGCCGATTTTGGCCCGTTTCTTGGACCATTACTCAGTTTTGGGGTCCTGAAGTGATTTCCACGATTGATGACCCCGAGGTGCATTTACGTGTCGGTCATCAACACTCACAGTTTGGGCCGATTCTGGCACGTTTCTTGGACTATTACGATTCTGGCCTATTTCCTGGACTATTACTCACTGTTTTGTGGTCCCAAAGCGATTTCTATGGTTGTCGAACCCCAAGGTGTGCTTACATGTTGGTCGTCAAGACTCGCAGTTTGGGC
>NC_057804.1:10543756-10545664 GCF_018294505.1 Triticum aestivum
ATTACTCACTGTTTTGGCGTCCCAGAGTGGTTTCCACGATTAACGAACCCCGGGATGCGTTTACGTGTCGGTCATCACCACTCACGGTTTTGGCCGATTCTGACCACTCACTATTTTGGCGTCCCAGAGTGATTTCCACGATTAACGAACCCCGGGATGCGTTTACGTGTCGTTCATCACCACTCACAGTTTTGGCTGATTCTGGCCCGTTTCATGGACAAGTACTCACCGTTTTGGGATCCCAAATCGATTTCCATGGTTGTGGAACCCCAAGGTATGCTTACGTGTCGGTCCTCAACACTCATAGTTTGGGCCGATTCTAGCCCGTTTCTTGGACTATTAATCACTGTTTTCGGGTCCCGGAGTGATTTCCACGCTTGACAAACCCTGGGGTGCGTTTACGTGTCGGTCATCAGCACTCACAGTTTGTGGTCCCAAAGAGATTTCTATGGTTGTCGAACCCCAAGGTGTGCTTACATGTTGGTCGTCAAGACTCGCAGTTTGGGCCGATTCTGGCCCGTTTCTTGGACCATTACTCACTTTTGGGGTCCTGAAGTGATTTCCACGATTGATGAACCCAGGGGTGCGTTTACGTGTCGGTCATCAACACTCACAGTTTTGGCCGATTCTGGCACATTTCGTGGACTATTACTCACTATTTTGTCATACCAGAGTGATTTCCACGATTAACAAACCCCGGGATGCGTTTACGTGTCGTTCATCACCACCCACGGTTTTGGCTGATTCTGGCCCATTTCATGGACAAGTACTCATCGTTTTGGGATCCCTAATCGATTTCCATGATTGTGGAACCCCAAGGTTCGCTTACGTGTCGGTCATCAACACTCACAGTTTGGGCCGATTCTGGCCCGTTTCTTGGACTATTACTCACTGTTTTGGGGTCCCGGAGTGATTTCCACGCTTGACAAACCCTGGGGTTCGTTTACGTGTCGGTCATCAGCACTCACAGTTTTGGCTGATTCTGGCCTGTTTCCTGGAATATTACTCACCATTTTGTGGCCCGTAAGCGATTTCTATGGTTGTCGAACCCCAAGGTGTGCTTACATGTTGGTCGTCAAGACTCGCAGTTTGGGCCGATTCTAGCCCGTTTCTTGGACCTTTACTCACTTTTGGGGTCCTGAAGTGATTTCCACGATTGATGAACCCCAGGGTGCGATTACGTGTCGGTCATCAAAACTCACAGTTTTGGCCGATTCTGGCCCATTTCGTGGACTATTACTCACTGTTTTGGCGTCCGACAGTGATTTCGACGATTAACGAACCACGGAATGCGTTTACATGTCAGTCATCACCACTCACGGTTTTGGCCGATTCTGGCCCGTTTTGTGGATTATTACACATTATTTTGGCATCCCAGAGTGATTTCCACGATTAACGAACCCCGGGATGCGTTTACGTGTCGTTCATCACCGCTCACGGTTTTGGCTGATTCTGGCCCGTTTCATGGACAAGAACTCACCGTTTTGGGTTCCCAAATCGATTTCCATGGTTGTGGAACCCGAAGGTTCGCTTTCATGTCGGTGATCAACACTCACAGTTTGGGCCGATTCTGGCCCATTTCTTGGACTATTACTGTTTCGGGCTCCCGGAGTGGTTTCCACGATTGACGAACCCTAGGGTGCGTTTACGTGTCGGTCATCAGCACTCATAGTTTTTTCTGATTCTGGCCTGTTTCCGGGACTATTACTCACCGTTTTGTGGTCGCAAAGCAATTTCTATGGTTGTCGAATCCCAAGGTGTGCTTACATCTTTGTCGTCAGGACTCGCAGTTTTTGCCGATTTTGGCCCGTTTCTTGGACCATTACTCAGTTTTGGGGTCCTGAAGTGATTTCCACGATTGATGACCCCGAGGTGCATTTACGTGTCGGTCATCAACACTCACAGTTT
>NC_057804.1:10547840-10549962 GCF_018294505.1 Triticum aestivum
AAGCGATTTCTATGGTTGTCGAACCCCAAGGTGTGCTTACATGTTGGTCGTCAAGACTCGCAGTTTGGGCCGATTCTAGCCCGTTTCTTGGACCTTTACTCACTTTTGGGGTCCTGAAGTGATTTCCACGATTGATGAACCCCAGGGTGCGATTACGTGTCGGTCATCAACACTCACAGTTTTGGCCGATTCTGGCCCATTTCGTGGACTATTACTCACTGTTTTGGCGTCCGACAGTGATTTCGACGATTAACGAACCCCGGAATGCGTTTACATGTCAGTCATCACCACTCACGGTTTTGGCCGATTCTGGCCCGTTTTGTGGATTATTACACATTATTTTGGCATCCCAGAGTGATTTCCACGATTAACGAACCCCGGGATGCGTTTACGTGTCGTTCATCACCGCTCACGGTTTTGGCTGATTCTGGCCCGTTTCATGGACAAGAACTCACCGTTTTGGGTTCCCAAATCGATTTCCATGGTTGTGGAACCCGAAGGTTCGCTTTCATGTCGGTGATCAACACTCACAGTTTGGGCCCATTCTGGCCCATTTCTTGGACTATTACTGTTTCGGGCTCCCGGAGTGGTTTCCACGATTGACGAACCCTAGGGTGCGTTTACGTGTCGGTCATCAGCACTCATAGTTTTTTCTGATTCTGGCCTGTTTCCGGGACTATTACTCACCGTTTTGTGATCGCAAAGCAATTTCTATGGTTGTCAAATCCCAAGGTGTGCTTACATCTTTGTCGTCAGGACTCGCAGTTTTTGCCGATTTTGGCCCGTTTCTTGGACCATTACTCAGTTTTGGGGTCCCGAAGTGATTTCCACGATTGATGACCCCGAGGTGCATTTACGTGTCGGTCATCAACACTCACAGTTTGGGCCGATTCTGGCACGTTTCTTGGACTATTACGATTCTGGCCTATTTCCTGGACTATTACTCACTGTTTTGTGGTCCCAAAGCGATTTCTATGGTTGTCGAACCGCAAGGTGTGCTTACATGTTGGTCGTCAAGACTCGCAGTTTGGGCCAATTCTGGCCCGTTTCTTGGACCATTACTCACTTTTGGGTTCCTGAAGTGATTTCCACGATTGATGAACCCCGGGGTGCGATTACGTGTTGGTCATCAACACTCACAGTTTTGGCCGATTCTGGCCCATTTCGTGGACTATTACTTACTGTTTTGGCGTCCGAGAGTGATTTCCACGATTGATGAACCCCGGGGTGCGTTTACGTGTCGGTCATCACCACTCACAGTTTTGGCCGATTTTGGACCGTTTCTTGGACTATTACTCACTTTTGGGGTCTCGAAGTGATTTCCATGATTGATGAACCCTGGGGTGCGTTTACATGTCGGTCATCAACACTCACAGTTTTGGCCGATTCTGGCCCATTTCGTGGACTATTACTCACTGTTTTGGCGTCCCAGAGTGGTTTCCACGATTAACGAACCCCGGGATGCGTTTACGTGTCGGTCATCACCACTCACGGTTTTGGCCGATTCTGACCACTCACTATTTTGGCGTCCCAGAGTGATTTCCACGATTAACGAACCCCGGGATGCGTTTACGTGTCGTTCATCACCACTCACAGTTTTGGCTGATTCTGGCCCGTTTCATGGACAAGTACTCACCGTTTTGGGATCCCAAATCGATTTCCATGGTTGTGGAACCCCAAGGTATGCTTACGTGTCGGTCCTCAACACTCATAGTTTGGGCCGATTCTAGACCGTTTCTTGGACTATTAATCACTGTTTTCGGGTCCCGGAGTGATTTCCACGCTTGACAAACCCTGGGGTGCGTTTACGTGTCGGTCATCAGCACTCACAGTTTGTGGTCCCAAAGAGATTTCTATGGTTGTCGAACCCCAAGGTGTGCTTACATGTTGGTCGTCAAGACTCGCAGTTTGGGCCGATTCTGGCCCGTTTCTTGGACCATTACTCACTTTTGGGGTCCTGAAGTGATTTCCACGATTGATGAACCCCGGGGTGCGTT
Organism: Triticum aestivum; assembly: GCF_018294505.1. Classification (NCBI taxonomy): domain Eukaryota; kingdom Viridiplantae; phylum Streptophyta; class Magnoliopsida; order Poales; family Poaceae; genus Triticum; species Triticum aestivum. The sequence continues at coordinate 10,549,838 of NC_057804.1, forward strand.
TACGTGTCGGTCATCAACACTCACAGTTTTGGCCGATTCTGGCACATTTCGTGGACTATTACTCACTATTTTGTCATACCAGAGTGATTTCCACGATTAACAAACCCCGGGATGCGTTTACGTGT
>NC_057804.1:10552221-10553135 GCF_018294505.1 Triticum aestivum
AAGCGATTTCTATGGTTGTCGAACCCCAAGGTGTGCTTACATGTTGGTCGTCAAGACTCGCAGTTTGGGCCGATTCTAGCCCGTTTCTTGGACCTTTACTCACTTTTGGGGTCCTGAAGTGATTTCCACGATTGATGAACCCCAGGGTGCGATTACGTGTCGGTCATCAACACTCACAGTTTTGGCCGATTCTGGCCCATTTCGTGGACTATTACTCACTGTTTTGGCGTCCGACAGTGATTTCGACGATTAACGAACCCCGGAATGCGTTTACATGTCAGTCATCACCACTCACGGTTTTGGCCGATTCTGGCCCGTTTTGTGGATTATTACACATTATTTTGGCATCCCAGAGTGATTTCCACGATTAACGAACCCCGGGATGCGTTTACGTGTCGTTCATCACCGCTCACGGTTTTGGCTGATTCTGGCCCGTTTCATGGACAACAACTCACCGTTTTGGGTTCCCAAATCGATTTCCATGGTTGTGGAACCCGAAGGTTCGCTTTCATGTCGGTGATCAACACTCACAGTTTGGGCCCATTCTGGCCCATTTCTTGGACTATTACTGTTTCGGGCTCCCGGAGTGGTTTCCACGATTGACGAACCCTAGGGTGCGTTTACGTGTCGGTCATCAGCACTCATAGTTTTTTCTGATTCTGGCCTGTTTCCGGGACTATTACTCACCGTTTTGTGGTCCCAAAGCAATTTCTATGGTTGTCGAATCCCAAGGTGTGCTTACATCTTTGTCGTCAGGACTCGCAGTTTTTGCCGATTTTGGCCCGTTTCTTGGACCATTACTCAGTTTTGGGGTCCCGAAGTGATTTCCACGATTGATGACCCCGAGGTGCATTTACGTGTCGGTCATCAACACTCACAGTTTGGGCCGATTCTGGCACGTTTCTTGGACTATT
>NC_057804.1:10553145-10554178 GCF_018294505.1 Triticum aestivum
AAGCGATTTCTATGGTTGTCGAACCCCAAGGTGTGCTTACATGTTGGTCGTCAAGACTCGCAGTTTGGGCCGATTCTAGCCCGTTTCTTGGACCTTTACTCACTTTTGGGGTCCTGAAGTGATTTCCACGATTGATGAACCCCAGGGTGCGATTACGTGTCGGTCATCAACACTCACAGTTTTGGCCGATTCTGGCCCATTTCGTGGACTATTACTCACTGTTTTGGCGTCCGACAGTGATTTCGACGATTAACGAACCCCGGAATGCGTTTACATGTCAGTCATCACCACTCACGGTTTTGGCCGATTCTGGCCCGTTTTGTGGATTATTACACATTATTTTGGCATCCCAGAGTGATTTCCACGATTAACGAACCCCGGGATGCGTTTACGTGTCGTTCATCACCGCTCACGGTTTTGGCTGATTCTGGCCCGTTTCATGGACAAGAACTCACCGTTTTGGGTTCCCAAATCGATTTCCATGGTTGTGGAACCCGAAGGTTCGCTTTCATGTCGGTGATCAACACTCACAGTTTGGGCCGATTCTGGCCCATTTCTTGGACTATTACTGTTTCGGGCTCCCGGAGTGGTTTCCACGATTGACGAACCGTAGGGTGCGTTTACGTGTCGGTCATCAGCACTCATAGTTTTTTCTGATTCTGGCCTGTTTCCGGGACTATTACTCACCGTTTTGTGGTCCCAAAGCAATTTCTATGGTTGTCGAATCCCAAGGTGTGCTTACATCTTTGTCGTCAGGACTCGCAGTTTTTGCCGATTTTGGCCCGTTTCTTGGACCATTACTCAGTTTTGGGGTCCCGAAGTGATTTCCACGATTGATGACTCCGAGGTGCATTTACGTGTCGGTCATCAACACTCACAGTTTGGGCCGATTCTGGCACGTTTCTTGGACTATTACGATTCTGGCCTATTTCCTGGACTATTACTCACTGTTTTGTGGTCCCAAAGCGATTTCTATGGTTGTCGAACCCCAAGGTGTGCTTACATGTTGGTCGTCAAGACTCGCAGTTTGGGC
>NC_057804.1:10554188-10556166 GCF_018294505.1 Triticum aestivum
CTATTTCCTGGACTATTACTCACTGTTTTGTGGTCCCAAAGCGATTTCTATGGTTGTTGAACCCCAAGGTGTGCTTACATGTTGGTCGTCAAGACTCGCAGTTTGGGCCGATTCTGGCCCGTTTCTTGGACCATTACTCACTTTTGGGTTCCTGAAGTGATTTCCACGATTGATGAACCCCGGGGTGCGATTACGTGTCGGTCATCAACACTCACAGTTTTGGCCGATTCTGGCACATTTCGTGGACTATTACTCACTGTTTTGGCGTCCGAGAGTGATTTCCACGATTGATGAACCCCGGGGTGCGTTTACGTGTCGGTCATCACCACTCACAGTTTTGGCCGATTCTGGCCCGTTTTGTGGATTATTACTCACTATTTTGGCGTCCCAGAGTGATTTCCACGATTAACGAACCCCGGGATGCGTTTACGTGTCGTTCATCACCGCTCACGGTTTTGGCTGATTCTGGCCCGTTTCATGAACAAGTACTCACCGTTTTGGGATCCCAAATAGATTTCCATGGTTGTGGAACCCCAAGGTTCGCTTACGTGTCGGTGATCAACACTCACTGTTTGGGCCGATTCTGGCCCGTTTCTTGGACTATTACTCACTGTTTCGGGGTCCCGGAGTGATTTCCACGATTGACGAACCCTGGGGTGCGTTTACGTGTCGGTCATCAGCACTCACAGTTTTGGCTGATTCTGGCCAGTTTCCGGGACAATTACTCACCGTTTTGTGGTCCCAAAGCAATTTCTATGGTTGTCGAATCCCAAGGTGTGCTTACATCTTGGTCGTCAGGACCCGCAGTTTTGGCCGATTTTGGACCGTTTCTTGGACTATTACTCACTTTTGGGGTCTCGAAGTGATTTCCATGATTGATGAACCCTGGGGTGCGTTTACATGTCGGTCATCAACACTCATAGTTTTGGCCGATTCTGGCCCATTTCGTGGACAATTACTCACTGTTTTGGCGTCCCAGAGTGGTTTCCACGATTAACGAACCCCGGGATGCGTTTACGTGTCGGTCATCACCACTCACGGTTTTGGCCGATTCTGACCACTCACTATTTTGGCGTCCCAGAGTGATTTCCACGATTAACGAACCCCGGGATGCGTTTACGTGTCGTTCATCACCACTCACAGTTTTGGCTGATTCTGGCCCGTTTCATGGACAAGTACTCACCGTTTTGGGATCCCAAATCGATTTCCATGGTTGTGGAACCCCAAGGTATGCTTACGTGTCGGTCCTCAACACTCATAGTTTGGGCCGATTCTAGCCCGTTTCTTGGACTATTAATCACTGTTTTCGGGTCCCGGAGTGATTTCCACGCTTGACAAACCCTGGGGTGCGTTTACGTGTCGGTCATCAGCACTCACAGTTTGTGGTCCCAAAGAGATTTCTATGGTTGTCGAACCCCAAGGTGTGCTTACATGTTGGTCGTCAAGACTCGCAGTTTGGGCCGATTCTGGCCCGTTTCTTGGACCATTACTCACTTTTGGGGTCCTGAAGTGATTTCCACGATTGATGAACCCCGGGGTGCGTTTACGTGTCGGTCATCAACACTCACAGTTTTGGCCGATTCCGGCACATTTCGTGGACTATTACTCACTATTTTGTCATACCAGAGTGATTTCCACGATTAACAAACCCCGGGATGCGTTTACGTGTCGTTCATCACCACTCACGGTTTTGGCTGATTCTGGCCCATTTCATGGACAAGTACTCATCGTTTTGGGATCCCAAATCGATTTCCATGATTGTGGAACCCCAAGGTTCGCTTACGTGTCGGTCATCAACACTCACAGTTTGGGCCGATTCTGGCCCGTTTCTTGGACTATTACTCACTGTTTTGGGGTCCCGGAGTGATTTCCACGCTTGACAAACCCTGGGGTTCGTTTACGTGTCGGTCATCAGCACTCACAGTTTTGGCTGATTCTGGCCTGTTTCCTGGAATATTACTCACCATTTTGTGGCCCG
>NC_057804.1:10556405-10564230 GCF_018294505.1 Triticum aestivum
TACGTGTCGTTCATCACCGCTCACGGTTTTGGCTGATTCTGGCCCGTTTCATGGACAAGTACTCACCGTTTTGGGATCCCAAATCGATTTCCATGGTTGTGGAACCCCAAGGTTCGCTTACGTGTCGGTGATCAACACTCAATGTTTGGGCCGATTCTGGCCCGTTTCTTGGACTATTACTCACTGTTTCGGGGTCCCGGAGTGATTTCCACGATTGACGAACCCTGGGGTGCGTTTACGTGTCGGTCATCAGCACTCACAGTTTTGGCTGATTCTGGCCAGTTTCCGGGACAATTACTCACCGTTTTGTGGTCCCAAAGCAATTTCTATGGTTGTCGAATCCCAAGGTGTGCTTACATCTTGGTCGTCAGGACTCGCAGTTTTGGCCGATTTTGGACCGTTTCTTGGACCATTACTCACTTTTGGGGTCTCGAAGTGATTTTCATGATTGATGAACCCTGGGGTGCGTTTACATGTTGGTCATCAACACTCACAGTTTTGGCCGATTCTGGCCCATTTTGTGGACTATTACTCACTGTTTTGGCGTCCCAGAGTGGTTTCCACGATTAACGAACCCCGGGATGCGTTTACGTGTCGGTCATCACCACTCACGGTTTTGGCCGATTCTGACCACTCACTATTTTGGCGTCCCAGAGCGATTTCCACGATTAACGAACCCCGGGATGCGTTTACGTGTCGTTCATCACCACTCACAGTTTTGGCTGATTCTGGCCCGTTTCATGGACAAGTACTCACCGTTTTGGGATCCCAAATCGATTTCCATGGTTGTGGAACCCCAAGGTTCGCTTACGTGTCTGTGATCAACACTCACAGTTTGTGCCGATTCTGGCCCTTTTCTTGGACGATTACTCACTGTTTCGGGGTCCCGGAGTGAATTCCACGATTGACGAACCCCGGGGTGCATTTACGTGTCGGTCATCGACACTCACAATTTTGGCTGATTGTGGTCCGTTTCATGCACTATTACTCTTGATTTGGGGTCCAGAGCGATGTCCACGATTGACAATCCCCGGGTTGCGTTTACATGTCCGTCGTCAACACTCATAGTTTTGGCCAATTCTGACCCGTTTCGTGGACTATTACTCACTGTTTCGTGGTCCCAAAGCGATTTCTATGGTTGTCGAACCCCAAGGTGTGCTTACATGTTGGTCGTCAAGACTCGCAGTTTGGGCCGATTCTGGCCCGTTTCTTGGACCATTACTCACTTTTGCGGTCCTGAAGTGATTTCCACGATTGATGAACCCCGGGGTGCGTTTACGTGTCGGTCATAACCACTCACAGTTTTGGCCGATTCTGGCCCGTTTCATGGACTATTACTCACTATTTTGGCGTCCCAGAGTGATTTCCACGATTAACGAACCCCGGTATGCGTTTACGTGTCGTTCCTCACCACTCACGGTTTTGGCTGATTCTGGCCCATTTCATGGACAAGTACTCACCGTTTTGGGATCCCAAATCGATTTCCATGGTTGTCGAACCCCAATGTTTGCTTACGTGTCGGTCATCAACACTCATAGTTTCGGCCGATTCTAGCCCGTTTCTTGGACTATTACTCACTGTTTTCGGGTCCCAGAGTCATTTCCACGCTTGACAAACCCTGGGGTGCGTTAACGTGTCGGTCGTCACAGCTCATTGTTTTCGCCGATTCTGGCCTGTTTCCTGGACTATTTCTCACCGTTTTGTGGTCCCAAAGCGATTTCTCTGGTTGTCGAACCCCAAGGTGTGCTTACATGTTGGTCGTCAAGACTCGCAGTTTGGTCCGATTCTGGCCCGTTTCTTGGACCATTACTCACTTTTGGGGTCCTGAAGTAATTTCCATGATTGATGAACCGCGGGGTGCGTTTACATGTCGGTCATCAACACTCACAGTTTTGGCCGATTCTGGCCCATTTCGTGGACTATAACTCACTGTATTGGCGTCCCAGAGTGGTTTCCACGATTAACGAACCCCGGGATGCGTTTACGTGTCGGTCATCACCACTCACAGTTTTGGCCGATTCTGGCCCGTTTCGTGGAATATTACTCACTATTTTGGCGTCCCAGAGTGATTTCCATGATTAACGAACCCCGGGATGCGTTTATGTGTCGTTCATCACCACTCACAGTTTTGGCTGCTTCTGGCCCGTTTCATGGACAAGTACTCACCGTTTTGGGATCCCAAATCGATTTCCATGGTTGTGGAACCCCAAGGTTCGCTTACGCGTCGGTGATCAACACTCACAGTTTGGGCCGATTCTGGCCCGTTTCTTGGACTATTACTCACTGTTTCGGGGTCCCGGAGTGATTTCCTCGATTGACGAACCCTGGGGTGCGTTTACGTGTCGGTCATCAGCACTCACAGTTTTGGCCGATTGTGGTCCGTTTCATGCACTATTACTCTTGATTTGGGGTCCAGAGCGATGTCCACGCTTGACAATCCCCGAGTTGCGTTTACATGTCCGTCGTCAACACTCATAGTTTTGGCCAATTCTGACCCGTTTCGTGGACTATTACTCACTGTTTTGTGGTCCCAAAACGATTTCTATGGTTGTCGAACCCCAAGGTGTGCTTACATGTTTGTCGTCAAGACTCGCAGTTTGGGTTGATTCTGGCCCGTTTCTTGGACCATTACTCACATTTGGGGTCCTGAAGTGATTTCCACGATTGATGAACCCCGGGGTGCGTTTACGTGTCGGTCATAACCACTCACTGTTTTGGCCGATTCTGGCCCGTTTCATGGACTATTACTCACAATTTTGGCGTCCTAGAGTGATTTCCACGATTAACGAACCCCGGTATGCGTTTACGTGTTGTTCATCACCACTCACGGTTTTGGCTGATTCTGGCCCATTTCATCGACAAGTACTCACCGTTTTGGGATCCCGAATCGATTTCCATGGTTGTCGAACCCCAAGGTTTGCTTACGTGTCGGTCATCAACACCCATAGTTTGGGCCGATTCTAGCCCGTTTCTTGGACTATTACTCACTGTTTTCGGGTCCCAGAGTGATTTGCAAGCTTGACAAACCCTGGGGTGCGTTTACGTGTCGGTCATCACAGCTCATTGTTTTGGCTGATTCTGGCCTGTTTCCTGGACTATTTCTCACCGTTTTGTGGTCCCAAAGCGATTTCTCTGGTTGTCGAACCCCAAGGTGTGCTTACATGTTGGTCGTCAAGACTCGCAGTTTGGGCTGATTCTGGCCCGTTTCTTGGACCATTACTCACTTTTGGGGTCGTGAAGTGATTTCCACGATTGATGAACGCCCGGGTGCGTTTACGTGTCGGTCATAACCACTCACAGTTTTGGCCGATTCTGGCCCGTTTCGTGCACTATTAATCACTATTTTGGCGTCCCAGAGTGATTTCCACGATTAACGAACCCCGGGATGCGTTTACGTGTTGTTCATCACCACTCACAGTTTTGGCTGATTCTGGCCCATTTCATGGACAAGTACTCACCGTTTTGGGATCCCAAATCGATTTCCATGGTTGTCGAACCCCAAGGTTTGCTTACGTGTCGGTCATCAACACTCATAGTTTGGGCCGATTCTAGCCCGTTTCTTGGACTATTACTCACTGTTTTCGGGTCCTGGAGTGATTTGCACGCTTGACAAACCCTGAGGTGCGTTTACGTGTCGGTCATCACAGCTCATTGTTTTGGCTGATTCTGGCCTGTTTCCTGGACTATTTCTCACCGTTTTGTGGTCCCAAAGCGATTTGTCTGGTTGTCGAACCCCAAGGTGTGCTTACATGTTGGTCGTCAAGACTCGCAGTTTGGGCCGATTCTGGCCCATTTCTTGGACCATTACTCACTTTTGGGGTCCCGAAGTGATTTCCATGATTGATGAACCCGGGGTGCGTTTACATGTCGGTCATCAACACTCACAGTTTTGGCCAATTCTGGCCCATTTCATGGACTATTACTCACTGTTTTGTCGTCCCAGAGTGATTTCCACGATTAACGAACCCCGGGATGCGTTTACGTGTCGGTCATCACCACTCACGGTTTTGGCCGATTCTGGCCCGTTTCGTGGATTATTACTCACTATTTTGGCGTCCCAGAGTGATTTCCACGATTAACGAACCCCGGGATGCGTTTCCGTGTCGTTCATCACCACTCACAGTTTTGGCTGATTCTGGCCCGTTTCATGGACAAGTACTCACCGTTTTGGGATCCCAAATCAATTTCCATGGTTGTGGAACCCCAAGGTTCGCTTACGCGTCGGTGATCAACACTCACAGTTTGGGCCGATTCTGGCCCGTTTCTTGGACTATTACTCACTGTTTCGGGGTCCCGGAGTGATTTCCACGATTGACGAACCCTGGGGTGGGTTCATGTGTCGGTCATCAGCACTCACAGTTTTGGCCGATTCTGGCCTGTTTCCTGGATTATTACTCACCATTTTGTGGCCCCAAAGCGATTTCTATGGTTGTCGAACCCCAAGGTGTGCTTACATGTTAGTCGTCAAGACTCGCAGTTTGGGCCAATTCTGGCCCGTTTCTTGGACTATTACTCACTATTTTGGGGTCCCAGTGTGATTTCCACGATAGACGAACCTCGGGGTGCATTTACGTGTCGGTGATCGACACTCACAATTTTGGCCGATCTGGTCCGTTTCATGCACTATTAGTCATTGATTTGGGGTCCAGAGCGATTTCCACAATTGATAATCCCAGGGTTGCGTTTACATGTCCGTCGTCAACACTCATAGTTTTGGCCAATTTAGACCCGTTTCATGGACTATTACTCAATGTTTTGGGGTCCCGGAGTGATTTCCACGATTGACGAACCCCGGGTGCGTTTACGTGTCGGTCATCAACCCTCCAACACTTTTTTGTCGATTCTCGCCCGTTTCATGGACTATTGCTCACCGTTTTAGGGTCCCAAAGAAATTTCTATGGTTGTCGAATCCCAAGGTGTCCTTACATGTTGGTCATCAAGACTCACAGTTTGGGCCGATTATGGCCCGTTTCTTGGACTATTATTCAGTTTTGGGGTCCCAAAGTGATTTCCACGATTGACGAACCCCGGGTGCGTTTACATGTCGGTCATCAACACTAATAGTTTGTGGTCCCAAAGAGATTTCTATGGTTGTCGAACCCCAAGGTGTGCTTACATGTTGGTCGTCAAGACTCGCAGTTAGGGCCAAGTCTGGCCCGTTTCTTGGAGTATTACTCAGTTTTGGGGTCCCGGAGTGATTTCCATGATTGACGAACCCCAAGGTGCGCTTAAGTGTTGGTCATGAACACTCACAATTTGGGCCGATTATGGCCCGTTTCTTGGACCATTACTCACTGTTTTGGGGTCCCGGAGTGATTTCCACGATTGTTGAACCCTGGGGTGCGTTTACGTGTCGGTCATCAGCACTCACAGTTTTGGCTGATTCTGGCGTGTTTCCTGGACTATTACTCACAATTTTGTGGTCCCAAAGAAATTTCTATGGTTGTCGAACCCCAAGGCGTGCTTACGTGTTGGTCGTCAAGACTCGCAGTTTGGGCCGATTCTGGCCCGTTTCGTGGACCATTACTCACTTTTGGGGTCCCGAAGTGATTTCCATGATCGATGAACCTCGTGGTGCGTTTACGTGTTGGTCATCAACACTCACAGTTTTGGTCGATTCTGGCCCGTTTCCTGGACTAGTACTCATGGTTTTGGCGTCCCAGAGTGATTTCCACGATTAACGAACCCCAGGATGTGTTTACGTGTCGTTCATCACCACTCACGGTTTTGGCCGATTCTTGCCCGTTTCATGCACAAGTACTCACCGTTTTGGGATCCCAAATCGATTTCCATGGTTGTGGAACCCCAAGGTTCGCTTACGTGTCGGTCATCAACACTCACAGTTTGGGCCGATTCTGGCCCGTTTTTTGGACTATTACTCACTGTTTTGGGGTCCCGGAGTGATTTCCACGATTGACGAACCCTGTGGTGATTTACGTGTCGGTCATCAGCACTCACAGTTTTGGCTGATTCTGGCCTGTTTCCGGGACTATTACTCACCGTTTTGTGGTCCCAAAGCAATTTGTGCTTACATCTTGGTCGTCGGGACACGCAGTTTTGGCCGATTTTGGCCCGTTTCTTGGACCATTACTCACTTTTGAGGTCCCGAAGTGATTTACACGATTGATCAACCCCGAGGTGCATTTATGTGTTAGTCATCAACATTCACAGTTTTGGCCGATTCTAGCCCATTTCGTGGACTATTACTCACTATTTTGGCGTCCCAGAGTGATTTCCACAATTAACAAACCCCGGGATGCGTTTACGTGTCGGTCATCACCACTCACGATTTTGGCCGATTCTGGCCCGTTTCATGGTCAAGTACTCACTGTTTTGGGATCCCAAATCGATTTCCATGGTTGTGGAACCCCAAGGTTCGCTTACGTGTCGGTCATCAACGCTCATTGTTTGGGCTGATTCTTGCCCGTTTCTTGCACTATTACTCACTATTTTGGGGTCCCGGAGTGATTTCCACAATTGATGAACCCTGGGGTGGGTTTATGTGTCGGTCATCAGCACTCACAGTTTTGGCCGATTCTGGCCCGTTTCATGGACAAGTACTCACCGTTTTGGGATCCCAAATCGATTTCCATGGTTGTGGAACCCCAAGGTTCGCTTACGCGTCGGTGATCAACACTCACAGTTTGGGCCGATTCTGGCCCGTTTCTTGGACTATTACTCACTGTTTCGGGGTCCCGGAGTGATTTCCACGATTGACGAACCCCGGGGTACATTTACGTGTCGGTCATCGACACTCACAATTTTGGCCAATTGTGGTCCGTTTCATGCACTATTACTCTTGATTTGGGGTCCAGAGCGATGTCCACGATTGACAATCCCGGGGTTGCGTTTACATGTCCGTCGTCAACACTCATAGTTTTGGCCAATTCTGACCCGTTTCGTGGACTATTACTCACTGTTTTGTGGTCCCAAAGCGATTTCTATGGTTGTCGAACCCCAAGGTGTGCTTACATGTTTGTCGTCAAGACTCGCAGTTTGGGCTGATTCTGGCCCGTTTCTTGGACCATTACTCACTTTTGGTGTCCTAAAGTGATTTCCACGATTGATGAACCCCGGGGTGCATTTACGTGTCGGTCATAACCACTCACTGTTTTGGCCGATTCTGGCCCGTTTCATGGACTATTACTCACTATTTTGGCGTCCCAGAGTGATTTCCACGATTAACGAACCCCGGTATGCGTTTACGTGTCGTTCATCACCACTCACGGTTTTGGCTGATTCTGGCCCATTTCATGGACAAGTACTCACCGTTTTGGGATCCCAAATCGATTTCCATGGTTGTCGAACCCCAAGGTTTGCTTACGTGTCGGTCATCAACACTCATAGTTTGGGCCGATTCTAGCCCGTTTCTTGGACTATTACTCACTGTTTTCGGGTCCCGGAGTGATTTGCACGCTTGACAAACCCTGGGGTGCGTTTACGTGTCGGTCATCACAGCTCATTGTTTTGGCTGATTCTGGCCTGTTTCCTGGACTATTTCTCACCGTTTTGTGGTCCCAAAGCGATTTCTCTGGTTGTCGAACCCCAAGGTGTGCTTACATGTTGGTCGTCAAGACTCGCAGTTTGGGCCGATTCTGGCCCGTTTCTTGGACCATTACTCACTTTTGGGGTCATGAAGTGATTTCCACGATTGATGAACCTGGGGTGCGTTTACGTGTCGGTCATAACCACTCACAGTTTTGGCCGATTCTGGCCCGTTTCGTGCACTATTACTCACTATTTTGGCGTCCCAGAGTGATTTCCACGATTAATGAACCCCGGGATGCGTTTATGTGTCGTTCATCACCACTCACGGTTTTGGCTG
>NC_057804.1:10564240-10567033 GCF_018294505.1 Triticum aestivum
TCACTGTTTTCGGGTCCCGGAGTGATTTGCACGCTTGACAAACCTTGGGGTGCGTTTACGTGTCGGTCATCACAGCTCATTGTTTTGGCTGATTCTGGCGTGTTTCCTGGACTATTTCTCACCGTTTTGTGGTCCCAAAGCGATTTCTCTGGTTGTCGAACCCCAAGGTGTGCTTACATGTTGGTCGTCAAGACTCGCAGTTTGGGCCGATTCTGGCCCGTTTCTTGGACCATTACTCACTTTTGGGGTCGTGAAGTGATTTCCACGATTGATGAACCTGGGGTGCGTTTACGTGTCGGTCATAACCACTCACAGTTTTGGCCGATTCTGGCCCGTTTCGTGCACTATTACTCACTATTTTGGCGTCCCAGAGTGATTTCCACGATTAATGAACCCCGGGATGCGTTTATGTGTCGTTCATCACCACTCACGGTTTTGGCTGATTCTGGCCCATTTCATGGACAAGTACTCACCGTTTTGGGATCCCAAATCGATTTCCATGGTTGTCGAACCCCAAGGTTTGCTTACGTGTCGGTCATCAACACCCATAGTTTGGGCCGATTCTAGCCCGTTTCTTGGACTATTACTCACTGTTTTCGGGTCCCGGAGTGATTTGCACGCTTGACAAACCCTGGGGTGCGTTTACGTGTCGGTCATCACAGCTCATTGTTTTGGCTGATTCTGGCGTGTTTCCTGGACTATTTCTCACCGTTTTGTGGTCCCAAAGCGATTTCTCTGGTTGTCGAACCCCAAGGTGTGCTTACATGTTGGTCGTCAAGACTCGCAGTTTGGGCCGATTCTGGCCCGTTTCTTGGACCATTACTCACTTTTGGGGTCGTGAAGTGATTTCCACGATTGATGAACCCCGGGGTGCGTTTACGTGTCGGTCATAACCACTCACAGTTTTGGCCGATTCTGGCCCGTTTCGTGCACTATTACTCACTATTTTGGCGTCCCAGAGTGATTTCCACGATTAACGAACCCCGGGATGCGTTTACGTGTCGTTCATCACTACTCACGGTTTTGGCTGATTCTGGCCCATTTCATGGACAAGTACTCACCGTTTTGGGATCCCAAATCGATTTCCATGGTTGTCGAACCCCAAGGTTTGCTTACGTGTCGGCCATCAACACTCATAGTTTGGGCCGATTCTAGCCCGTTTCTTGGACTATTACTCACTGTTTTCGGGTCCCGGAGTGATTTGCATGCTTGACAAACCCTGGGGTGCGTTTACGTGTCGGTCATCACAGCTCATTGTTTTGGCTGATTCTGGCCTGTTTCCTGGACTATTTCTCACCGTTTTGTGGTCCCAAAGCGATTTCTCTGGTTGTCGAACCCCAAGGTGTGCTTACATGTTGGTCGTCAAGACTCGCAGTTTGGGCCGATTCTGGCCCGTTTCTTGGACCATTACTCACTTTTGGGGTCGTGAAGTGATTTCCACGATTGATGAACCCCGGGGTGCGTTTACGTGTCGGTCATAACCACTCACAGTTTTGGCCGATTCTGGCCCGTTTCGTGCACTATTACTCACTATTTTGGCGTCCCAGAGTGATTTCCACGATTAACGAACCCCGGGATGCGTTTACGTGTTGTTCATCACTACTCACGGTTTTGGCTGATTCTGGCCCATTTCATGGACAAGTACTCACCGTTTTGGGATCCCAAATCGATTTCCATGGTTGTCGAACCCCAAGGTTTGCTTACGTGTCGGCCATCAACACTCATAGTTTGGGCCGATTCTAGCCCATTTCTTGGACTATTACTCACTGTTTTCGGGTCCCGGAGTGATTTGCATGCTTGACAAACCCTGGGGTGCGTTTACGTGTCGGTCATCACAGCTCATTGTTTTGGCTGATTCTGGCCTGTTTCCTGGACTATTTCTCACCGTTTTGTGGTCCCAAAGCGATTTCTCTGGTTGTCGAACCCCAAGGTGTGCTTACATGTTGGTCATCAAGACTCGCAGTTTGGGCCGATTCTGGCCCGTTTCTTGGACCATTACTCACTTTTGGGGTCGTGAAGTGATTTCCACGATTGATGAACCCCGGGGTGCGTTTACGTGTCGGTCATAACCACTCACAGTTTTGGCCGATTCTGGCCCATTTCGTGCACTATTACTCACTATTTTGGCGTCCCAGAGTGATTTCCACGATTAACGAACCCCGGGATGCGTTTACGTGTCGTTCATCACCACTCGCGGTTTTGGCTGATTCTGGCCCATTTCATGGACAAGTACTCACCGTTTTGGTATCCCAAATCGATTTCCATGGTTGTCGAACCCCAAGGTTTGCTTACGTGTCGGTCATCAACACTCATAGTTTGGGCCGATTCTAGCCCGTTTCTTGGACTATTAGTCACTGTTTTCGGGTCCCGGAGTGATTTGCACGCTTGACAAACCTTGGGGTGCGTTTACGTGTCGGTCATCACAGCTCATTGTTTTGGCTGATTCTGGCGTGTTTCCTGGACTATTTCTCACCGTTTTGTGGTCCCAAAGCGATTTCTCTGGTTGTCGAACCCCAAGGTGTGCTTACATGTTGGTCGTCAAGACTCGCAGTTTGGGCCGATTCTGGCCCGTTTCTTGGACCATTACTCACTTTTGGGGTCGTGAAGTGATTTCCACGATTGATGAACCTGGGGTGCGTTTACGTGTCGGTCATAACCACTCACAGTTTTGGCCGATTCTGGCCCGTTTCGTGCACTATTACTCACTATTTTGGCGTCCCAGAGTGATTTCCACGATTAATGAACCCCGGGATGCGTTTATGTGTCGTTCATCACCACTCACGGTTTTGGCTG
>NC_057804.1:10568041-10572394 GCF_018294505.1 Triticum aestivum
GCCCATTTCATGGACAAGTACTCACCGTTTTGGGATCCCAAATCGATTTCCATGGTTGTCGAACCCCAAGGTTTGCTTACGTGTCGGCCATCAACACTCATAGTTTGGGCCGATTCTAGCCCGTTTCTTGGACTATTACTCACTGTTTTCGGGTCCCGGAGTGATTTGCATGCTTGACAAACCCTGGGGTGCGTTTACGTGTCGGTCATCACAGCTCATTGTTTTGGCTGATTCTGGCCTGTTTCCTGGACTATTTCTCACCGTTTTGTGGTCCCAAAGCGATTTCTCTGGTTGTCGAACCCCAAGGTGTGCTTACATGTTGGTCGTCAAGACTCGCAGTTTGGGCCGATTCTGGCCCGTTTCTTGGACCATTACTCACTTTTGGGGTCGTGAAGTGATTTCCACGATTGATGAACCCCGGGGTGCGTTTACGTGTCGGTCATAACCACTCACAATTTTGGCCGATTCTGGCCCGTTTCGTGCACTATTACTCACTATTTTGGCGTCCCAGAGTGATTTCCACGATTAACGAACCCCGGGATGCGTTTACGTGTCGTTCATCACTACTCACGGTTTTGGCTGATTCTGGCCCATTTCATGGACAAGTACTCACCGTTTTGGGATCCCAAATCGATTTCCATGGTTGTCGAACCCCAAGGTTTGCTTACGTGTCGGCCATCAACACTCATAGTTTGGGCCGATTCTAGCCCATTTCTTGGACTATTACTCACTGTTTTCGGGTCCCGGAGTGATTTGCATGCTTGACAAACCCTGGGGTGCGTTTACGTGTCGGTCATCACAGCTCATTGTTTTGGCTGATTCTGGCCTGTTTCCTGGACTATTTCTCACCGTTTTGTGGTCCCAAAGCGATTTCTCTGGTTGTCGAACCCCAAGGTGTGCTTACATGTTGGTCATCAAGACTCGCAGTTTGGGCCGATTCTGGCCCGTTTCTTGGACCATTACTCACTTTTGGGGTCGTGAAGTGATTTCCACGATTGATGAACCCCGGGGTGCGTTTACGTGTCGGTCATAACCACTCACAGTTTTGGCCGATTCTGGCCCATTTCGTGCACTATTACTCACTATTTTGGCGTCCCAGAGTGATTTCCACGATTAACGAACCCCGGGATGCGTTTACGTGTCGTTCATCACCACTCGCGGTTTTGGCTGATTCTGGCCCATTTCATGGACAAGTACTCACCGTTTTGGGATCCCAAATCGATTTCCATGGTTGTCGAACCCCAAGGTTTGCTTACGTGTCGGTCATCAACACTCATAGTTTGGGCCGATTCTAGCCCGTTTCTTGGACTATTACTCACTGTTTTCGGGTCCCGGAGTGATTTGCACGCTTGACAAACCTTGGGGTGCGTTTACGTGTCGGTCATCACAGCTCATTGTTTTGGCTGATTCTGGCGTGTTTCCTGGACTATTTCTCACCGTTTTGTGGTCCCAAAGCGATTTCTCTGGTTGTCGAACCCCAAGGTGTGCTTACATGTTGGTCGTCAAGACTCGCAGTTTGGGCCGATTCTGGCCCGTTTCTTGGACCATTACTCACTTTTGGGGTCCCGAAGTGATTTCCATGATTGATGAACCCCGGGGTGCGTTTACATGTCGGTCGTCAACACTCACAGTTTTCGCCGAGTCTGGCCCATTTCGTGGACTATTACTCACCGTTTTCGCGTCCCAGAGTGATTTCCACGATTAACGAACCCCGGGATGTGTTTACGTGTCGTTCATCACCACTCACGGTTTTGGCCGATTCTTGCCCGTTTCGTGGATTATTACTCACCGTTTTGGGATCCCAAATCGATTTCCATGGTTGTGGAACCCCAAGGTTCGCTTACGTGTCGGTCATCAACACTCACAGTTTGGGCCGATTCTGGCCCGTTTCTTGGACTATTACTCACTGTTTTGGGGTCCCAGAGTGATTTCCACAATTAACGAACCCCGGGATGCGTTTACGTGTCGGTCATCACCACTCACGATTTTGGCCGATTCTGGCCCGTTTCATGGTCAAGTACTCACTGTTTTGGGATCCCAAATCGATTTCCATGGTTGTGGAACCCCGAGGTTCGCTTACGTGTCGGTCATCAACGCTCATTGTTTGGGCTGATTCTTGCCCGTTTCATGCACTATTACTCACTATGTTGGGGTCCCGGAGTGATTCCACAATTGATGAACCCTGGGGTGGGTTTATGTGTCGGTCATCAGCACTCACAGTTTTGGCCGATTCTGGCCCGTTTCATGGACAAGTACTCACCGTTTTGGGATCCCAAATCGATTTCCATGGTTGTGGAACCCCAAGGTTCGCTTACGCGTCGGTGATCAACACTCACAGTTTGGGCCGATCCTGGCCCGTTTCGTGGACTATTACTCACTGTTTCGGGGTCCCGGAGTGATTTCCACGATTGACGAACGCCGGGGTGCATTTACGTGTCGGTCATCGACACTCACAATTTTGGCCGATTGTGGTCCGTTTCGTGCACTATTACTCTTGATTTGGGGTCCAGAGCGATGTCCACGATTGACAATCCCCGGGTTGCGTTTACATGTCCGTCGTCAACACTCATAGTTTTGGCCAATTCTGACCCGTTTCGTGGACTATTACTCACTGTTTTGTGGTCCCAAAGCGATTTCTATGGTTGTTGAACCCCAAGGTGTGCTTACATGTTTGTCGTCAAGACTCGCAGTTTGGGCTGATTCTGGCCCGTTTCTTTGACCATTACTCACTTTTGGGGTCCTGAAGTGATTTCCACGATTGATGAACCCCGGGGTGCATTTACGTGTCGGTCATAACCACTCACTGTTTTGGCCGATTTTGGCCCGTTTCATGGACTATTACTCACTATTTTGGCGTCCCAGAGTGATTTCCACGATTAACGAACCCCGGGATGCGTTTACGTGTCGTTCATCACTACTCACGGTTTTGGCTGATTCTAGCCCATTTCATGGACAAGTACTCACCGTTTTGGGATCCCAAATCGATTTCCATGGTTGTCGAACCCCAAGGTTTGCTTACGTGTCGGCCATCAACACTCATAGTTTGGGCCGATTCTAGCCCGTTTCTTGGACTATTACTCACTGTTTTCGGGTCCCGGAGTGATTTGCATGCTTGACAAACCCTGGGGTGCGTTTACGTGTCGGTCATCACAGCTCATTGTTTTGGCTGATTCTGGCCTGTTTCCTGGACTATTTCTCACCGTTTTGTGGTCCCAAAGCGATTTCTCTGGTTGTCGAACCCCAAGGTGTGCTTACATGTTGGTCGTCAAGACTCGCAGTTTGGGCCGATTCTGGCCCGTTTCTTGGACCATTACTCACTTTTGGGGTCGTGAAGTGATTTCCACGATTGATGAACCCCGGGGTGCGTTTACGTGTCGGTCATAACCACTCACAGTTTTGGCCGATTCTGGCCCGTTTCGTGCACTATTACTCACTATTTTGGCGTCCCAGAGTGATTTCCACGATTAACGAACCCCGGGATGCGTTTACGTGTCGTTCATCACTACTCACGGTTTTGGCTGATTCTGGCCCATTTCATGGACAAGTACTCACCGTTTTGGGATCCCAAATCGATTTCCATGGTTGTCGAACCCCAAGGTTTGCTTACGTGTCGGCCATCAACACTCATAGTTTGGGCCGATTCTAGCCCGTTTCTTGGACTATTACTCACCGTTTTCGGGTCCCGGAGTGATTTGCATGCTTGACAAACCCTGGGGTGCGTTTACGTGTCGGTCATCACAGCTCATTGTTTTGGCTGATTCTGGCCTGTTTCCTGGACTATTTCTCACCGTTTTGTGGTCCCAAAGCGATTTCTCTGGTTGTCGAACCCCAAGGTGTGCTTACATGTTGGTCGTCAAGACTCGCAATTTGGGCCGATTCTGGCCCGTTTCTTGGACCATTACTCACTTTTGGGGTCGTGAAGTGATTTCCACGATTGATGAACCCCGGGGTGCGTTTACGTGTCGGTCATAACCACTCACAGTTTTGGCCGATTCTGGCCCATTTCGTGCACTATTACTCACTATTTTGGCGTCCCAGAGTGATTTCCACGATTAACGAACCCCGGGATGCGTTTACGTGTCGTTCATCACCACTCGCGGTTTTGGCTGATTCTGGCCCATTTCATGGACAAGTACTCACCGTTTTGGGATCCCAAATCGATTTCCATGGTTGTCGAACCCCAAGGTTTGCTTACGTGTCGGTCATCAACACTCATAGTTTGGGCCGATTCTAGCCCGTTTCTTGGACTATTACTCACTGTTTTCGGGTCCCGGAGTGATTTGCACGCTTGACAAACCTTGGGGTGCGTTTACGTGTCGGTCATCACAGCTCATTGTTTTGGCTGATTCTGGC
>NC_057804.1:10574117-10575576 GCF_018294505.1 Triticum aestivum
CTCACTGTTTTGTGGTCCCAAAGCGATTTCTATGGTTGTTGAACCCCAAGGTGTGCTTACATGTTTGTCGTCAAGACTCGCAGTTTGGGCTGATTCTGGCCCGTTTCTTTGACCATTACTCACTTTTGGGGTCCTGAAGTGATTTCCACGATTGATGAACCCCGGGGTGCATTTACGTGTCGGTCATAACCACTCACTGTTTTGGCCGATTTTGGCCCGTTTCATGGACTATTACTCACTATTTTGGCGTCCCAGAGTGATTTCCACGATTAACGAACCCCGGGATGCGTTTACGTGTCGTTCATCACTACTCACGGTTTTGGCTGATTCTGGCCCATTTCATGGACAAGTACTCACCGTTTTGGGATCCCAAATCGATTTCCATGGTTGTCGAACCCCAAGGTTTGCTTACGTGTCGGCCATCAACACTCATAGTTTGGGCCGATTCTAGCCCGTTTCTTGG
Source organism: Triticum aestivum (assembly GCF_018294505.1). Lineage (NCBI taxonomy): Eukaryota > Viridiplantae > Streptophyta > Magnoliopsida > Poales > Poaceae > Triticum > Triticum aestivum. Next base: position 10,574,581 of record NC_057804.1, read on the forward strand.
ACTATTACTCACTGTTTTCGGGTCCCGGAGTGATTTGCATGCTTGACAAACCCTGGGGTGCGTTTACGTGTCGGTCATCACAGCTCATTGTTTTGGCTGATTCTGGCCTGTTTCCTGGACTATTTCTCACCGTTTTGTGGTCCCACGATTTCTCTGGTTGTCGAACCCCAAGGTGTGCTTACATGTTGGTCGTCAAGACTCGCAGTTTGGGCCGATTCTGGCCGTTTCTTGGACCATTACTCACTTTTGGGGTCGTGAAGTGATTTCCACGATTGATGAACCCCGGGGTGCGTTTACGTGTCGGTCATAACCACTCACAGTTTTGGCCGATTCTGGCCCATTTCGTGCACTATTACTCACTATTTTGGCGTCCCAGAGTGATTTCCACGATTAACGAACCCCGGGATGCGTTTACGTGTCGTTCATCACCACTCGCGGTTTTGGCTGATTCTGGCCCATTTCATGGACAAGTACTCACCGTTTTGGGATCCCATATCGATTTCCATGGTTGTCGAACCCCAAGGTTTGCTTACGTGTCGATCATCAACACTCATAGTTTGGGCCGATTCTAGCCCGTTTCTTGGACTATTACTCACTGTTTTCGGGTCCCGGAGTGATTTGCACGCTTGACAAACCTTGGGGTGCGTTTACGTGTCGGTCATCACAGCTCATTGTTTTGGCTGATTCTGGCGTGTTTCCTGGACTATTTCTCACCGTTTTGTGGTCCCAAAGCGATTTCTCTGGTTGTCGAACCCCAAGGTGTGCTTACATGTTGGTCGTCAAGACTCGCAGTTTGGGCCGATTCTGGCCCGTTTCTTGGACCATTACTCACTTTTGGGGTCCCGAAGTGATTTCCATGATTGATGAACCCCGGGGTGCGTTTACATGTCGGTCGTCAACACTCACAGTTTTCGCCGAGTCTGGCCCATTTCGTGGACTATTACTCACCGTTTTCGCGTCCCAGAGTGATTTCCACGATTAACGAACCCCGGGATG
>NC_057804.1:10575586-10577070 GCF_018294505.1 Triticum aestivum
GTTCATCACCACTCACGGTTTTGGCCGATTCTTGCCCGTTTCGTGGATTATTACTCACCGTTTTGGGATCCCAAATCGATTTCCATGGTTGTGGAACCCCAAGGTTCGCTTACGTGTCGGTCATCAACACTCACAGTTTGGGCCGATTCTGGCCCGTTTCTTGGACTATTACTCACTGTTTTGGGGTCCCAGAGTGATTTCCACAATTAACGAACCCCGGGATGCGTTTACGTGTCGGTCATCACCACTCACGATTTTGGCCGATTCTGGCCCGTTTCATGGTCAAGTACTCACTGTTTTGGGATCCCAAATCGATTTCCATGGTTGTGGAACCCCGAGGTTCGCTTACGTGTCGGTCATCAACGCTCATTGTTGGGGCTGATTCTTGCCCGTTTCATGCACTATTACTCACTATGTTGGGGTCCCGGAGTGATTCCACAATTGATGAACCCTGGGGTGGGTTTATGTGTCGGTCATCAGCACTCACAGTTTTGGTCGATTCTGGCCCGTTTCATGGACAAGTACTCACCGTTTTGGGATCCCAAATCGATTTCCATGGTTGTGGAACCCCAAGGTTCGCTTACGCGTCGGTGATCAACACTCACAGTTTGGGCCGATCCTGGCCCGTTTCGTGGACTATTACTCACTGTTTCGGGGTCCCGGAGTGATTTCCACGATTGACGAACCCCGGGGTGCATTTACGTGTCGGTCATCGACACTCACTATTTTGGCCGATTGTGGTCCGTTTCGTGCACTATTACTCTTGATTTGGGGTCCAGAGCGATGTCCACGATTGACAATCCCCGGGTTGCGTTTACATGTCCGTCGTCAACACTCATAGTTTTGGCCAATTCTGACCCGTTTCGTGGACTATTCCTCACTGTTTTGTGGTCCCAAAGCGATTTCTATGGTTGTTGAACCCCAAGGTGTGCTTACATGTTTGTCGTCAAGACTCGCAGTTTGGGCTGATTCTGGCCCGTTTCTTTGACCATTACTCACTTTTGGGGTCCTGAAGTGATTTCCACGATTGATGAACCCCGGGGTGCATTTACGTGTCGGTCATAACCACTCACTGTTTTGGCCGATTTTGGCCCGTTTCATGGACTATTACTCACTATTTTGGCGTCCCAGAGTGATTTCCACGATTAACGAACCCCGGGATGCGTTTACGTGTCGTTCATCACTACTCACGGTTTTGGCTGATTCTGGCCCATTTCATGGACAAGTACTCACCGTTTTGGGATCCCAAATCGATTTCCATGGTTGTCGAACCCCAAGGTTTGCTTACGTGTCGGCCATCAACACTCATAGTTTGGGCCGATTCTAGCCCGTTTCTTGGACTATTACTCACTGTTTTCGGGTCCCGGAGTGATTTGCATGCTTGACAAACCCTGGGGTGCGTTTACGTGTCGGTCATCACAGCTCATTGTTTTGGCTGATTCTGGCCTGTTTCCTGGACTATTTCTCACCGTTTTGTGGTCCCA
>NC_057804.1:10577951-10578936 GCF_018294505.1 Triticum aestivum
CGTTTACGTGTCGGTCATAACCACTCACAGTTTTGGCCGATTCTGGCCCATTTCATGCACTATTACTCACTATTTTGGCGTCCCAGAGTGATTTCCACGATTAACGAACCCCGCGATGCGTTTACGTGTCGTTCATCACCACTCACGGTTTTGGCTGATTCTGGCCCATTTCATGGACAAGTACTCACCGTTTTGGGATCCCAAATCGATTTCCATGGTTGTCGAACCCCAAGGTTTGCTTACGTGTCGGTCATCAACACTCATAGTTTGGGCCGATTCTAGCCCGTTTCTTGGACTATTACTCACTGTTTTCGGGTCCCGGAGTGATTTGCACGCTTGCCAAACCCTGGGGTGCGTTTACGTGTCGGTCATCACAGCTCATTGTTTTGGCTGATTCTGGCGTGTTTCCTGGACTATTTCTCACCGTTTTGTGGTCCCAAAGTGATTTCTCTGGTTGTCGAACCCCAAGGTGTGCTTACATGTTGGTCGTCAAGACTCGCAGTTTGGGCCGATTCTGGCCCGTTTCTTGGACCATTACTCACTTTTGGGGTCCCGAAGTGATTTCCATGATTGATGAACCCCGGGGTGCGTTTACATGTCGGTCGTCAACACTCACAGTTTTCGCCGAGTCTGGCCCATTTCGTGGACTATTACTCACCGTTTTCGCGTCCCAGAGTGATTTCCACGATTAACGAACCCCGGGATGCGTTTACGTGTTGTTCATCACCACTCACGGTTTTGGCCGATTCTTGCCCGTTTCGTGGATTATTACTCACCGTTTTGGGATCCCAAATCGATTTCCATGGTTGTGGAACCCCAAGGTTCGCTTACGTGTCGGTCATCAACACTCACAGTTTGGGCCGATTCTGGCCCGTTTCTTGGACTATTACTCACTGTTTTGGGGTCCCAGAGTGATTTCCACAATTAACGAACCCCGGGATGCGTTTACGTGTCGGTCATCACCACTCACGATTTTGGCCGATTC
>NC_057804.1:10578946-10579748 GCF_018294505.1 Triticum aestivum
ATTTCCATGGTTGTGGAACCCCGAGGTTCGCTTACGTGTCGGTCATCAACGCTCATTGTTTGGGCTGATTCTTGCCCGTTTCATGCACTATTACTCACTATTTTGGGGTCCCGGCGTGATTCCACAATTGATGAACCCTGGGGTGGGTTTATGTGTCGGTCATCAGCACTCACAGTTTTGGCCGATTCTGGCCCGTTTCATGGACAAGTACTCACCGTTTTGGGATCCCAAATCGATTTCCATGGTTGTGGAACCCCAAGGTTCGCTTACGCGTCGGTGATCAACACTCACAGTTTGGGCCGATCCTGGCCCGTTTCGTGGACTATTACTCACTGTTTCGGGGTCCCGGAGTGATTTCCACGATTGACGAACCCCGGGGTGCATTTACGTGTCGGTCATCGACACTCACAATTTTGGCCGATTGTGGTCCGTTTCGTGCACTATTACTCTTGATTTGGGGTCCAGAGCGATGTCCACGATTGACAATCCCCGGGTTGCGTTTACATGTCCGTCGTCAACACTCATAGTTTTGGCCAATTCTGACCCGTTTCGTGGACTATTACTCACTGTTTTGTGGTCCCAAAGCGATTTCTATGGTTGTTGAACCCCAAGGTGTGCTTACATGTTTGTCGTCAAGACTCGCAGTTTGGGCTGATTCTGGCCCGTTTCTTTGACCATTACTCACTTTTGGGGTCCTGAAGTGATTTCCACGATTGATGAACCCCGGGGTGCATTTACGTGTCGGTCATAACCACTCACTGTTTTGGCCGATTTTGGCCCGTTTCATGGACTATTACTCACT
>NC_057804.1:10579758-10585012 GCF_018294505.1 Triticum aestivum
AACACTCACAGTTTGGGCCGATTCTGGCCCATTTGTTGGACTATTACTCACTGTTTTGGGGTCCCAGAGTGATTTCCACAATTAACGAACCCCAGGATGCGTTTACGTGTCGGTCATCACCACTCACGATTTTGGCCGATTCTGGCCCGTTTCATGGTCAAGTACTCACTGTTTTGGGATCCCAAATCGATTTCCATGGTTGTGGAACCCCGAGGTTCGCTTACGTGTCGGTCATCAACGCTCATTGTTTGGGCTGATTCTTGCCCGTTTCATGCACTATTACTCACTATTTTGAGGTCCCGGAGTGATTCCACAATTGATGAACCCTGGGGTGGGTTTATGTGTCGGTCATCAGCACTCACAGTTTTGGCCGATTCTGGCCCGTTTCATGGACAAGTACTCACCGTTTTGGGATCCCAAATCGATTTCCATGGTTGTGGAACCCCAAGGTTCGCTTACGCGTCGGTGATCAACACTCACAGTTTGGGCCGATCCTGGCCCGTTTCGTGGACTATTACTCACTGTTTCGGGGTCCCGGAGTGATTTCCACGATTGACGAACCCCGGGGTGCATTTACGTGTCGGTCATCGACACTCACAATTTTGGCCGATTGTGGTCCGTTTCGTGCACTATTACTCTTGATTTGGGGTCCAGAGCGATGTCCACGATTGACAATCCCCGGGTTGCGTTTACATGTCCGTCGTCAACACTCATAGTTTTGGCCAATTCTGACCCGTTTCGTGGACTATTACTCACTGTTTTGTGGTCCCAAAGCGATTTCTATGGTTGTTGAACCCCAAGGTGTGCTTACATGTTTGTCGTCAAGACTCGCAGTTTGGGCTGATTCTGGCCCGTTTCTTTGACCATTACTCACTTTTGGGGTCCTGAAGTGATTTCCACGATTGATGAACCCCGGGGTGCATTTACGTGTCGGTCATAACCACTCACTGTTTTGGCCGATTTTGGCCCGTTTCATGGACTATTACTCACTGTTTTGGGATCCCAAATCGATTTCCATGGTTGTCGAACCCCAAGGTTTGCTTACGTGTCGGTCATCAACACTCATAGTTTGGGCCGATTGTAGCCCGTTTCTTGGACTATTACTCACTGTTTTCGGGTCCCGGAGTGATTTGCACGGTTGACAAACCCTGGGGTGCGTTTACGTGTCGGTCATCACAGCTCATTGTTTTGGCTGATTCTGGCGTGTTTCCTGGACTATTTCTCACCGTTTTGTGGTCCCAAAGCGATTTCTCTGGTTGTCGAACCCCAAGGTGTGCTTACATGTTGGTCGTCAAGACTCGCAGTTTGGGCCGATTCTGGCCCGTTTCTTGGACCATTACTCACTTTTGGGGTCGTGAAGTGATTTCCACGATTGATGAACCCCGGGGTGCGTTTACGTGTCGGTCATAACCACTCACAGTTTTGGCCGATTCTGGCCCGTTTCGTGGACTATTACTCACTGTTTTGGCGTCCCAGAGTGATTTCCACGATTAACGAACCCGGGGATGCGTTTACGTGTCGTCCATCACCACTCACGGTTTTGGCCGATTCTTGCCCGTTTCGTGGATTATTACTCACCGTTTTGGGATCCCAAATCGATTTCCATGGTTGTGGAACCCCAAGGTTCGCTTACGTGTCGGTCATCAACACTCACAGTTTGGGCCGATTCTGGCCCGTTTCTTGGACTATAACTCACTGTTTTGGGGTCCCGGAGTGATTTCCACGATTGACGAACCCTGGGGTGATTTACGTGTCGGTCATCAGCACTCACAGTTTTGGCTGATTCTGGCCTGTTTCCGGGACTATTACTCACCGTTTTGTGGTCCCAAAGCAATTTCTATGGTTGTCGAATCCCAAGGTGTGCTTACATCTTGGTCGTCGGGACTCGCAGTTTTGGCTGATTTTGGCCCGTTTCTTGGACCATTACTCACTTTTGGGGTCCCGAAGTGATTTCCACGATTGATGAATCCCGGGGTGCATTTACGTGTCAGTCATCAACATTCACAGTTTTGGCCGATTCTAGCCCATTTCGTGGACTATTACTCACTATTTTGGCGTCCCAGAGTGATTTCCACAATTAACGAACCCCGGGATGCGTTTACGTGTCGGTCATCACCACTCACGATTTTGGCCGATTCTGGCCCGTTTCACGGTCAAGTACTCACTGTTTTGGGATCCCAAATCGATTTCCATGGTTGTGGAACCCCAAGGTTCGCTTACGTGTCGGTCATCAACGCTCATTGTTTGGGCTGATTCTTGCCCGTTTCTTGCACTATTACTCACTATTTTGGGGTCCCGGAGTGATTTCCACAATTAATGAACCCTGGGGTGGGTTTATGTGTCGGTCATCAGCACTCACAGTTTTGGCCGATTCTGGCCCGTTTCATGGACAAGTACTCACCGTTTTGGGATCCCAAATCGATTTCCATGGTTGTGGAACCCCAAGGTTCGCTTACGCGTCGGTGATCAACACTCACAGTTTGGGCCGATTCTGGCCCGTTTCCTGGACTATTACTCACTGTTTCGGGGTCCCGGAGTGATTTCCAAGATTGACGAACCCCGGGGTGCATTTACGTGTCGGTCATCGACACTCACAATTTTGGCCGATTGTGGTCCGTTTCATGCACTATTACTCTTGATTTGGGGTCCAGAGCGATGTCCATGATTGACAATCCCCGGGTTGCGTTTACATGTCCGTCGTCAACACTCATAGTTTTGGCCAATTCTGACCCGTTTCGTGGACTATTACTCACTGTTTTGTGGTCCCTAAGCGATTTCTATGGTTGTCGAACCCCAAGGTGTGCTTACATGTTTGTCGTCAAGACTCGCAGTTTGGGCTGATTCTGGCCCGTTTCTTGGACCATTACTCACTTTTGGGGTCCTAAAGTGATTTCCACGATTGATGAACCCCGGGGTGCGTTTACGTGTCGGTCATAACAACTCACTGTTTTGGCCTATTCTGGCCCGTTTCATGGACTATTACTCACTATTTTGGCGTCCCAGAGTGATTTCCATGATTAACGAACCCCGGTATGCGTTTACGGGTCGTTCATCACCACTCATGGTTTTGGCTGATTCTGGCCCATTTCATGGACAAGTACTCACCGTTTTGGGATCCCAAATCGATTTCCATGGTTGTCGAACCCCAAGGTTTGCTTACGTGTCGGTCAACAACACTCATAGTTTGGGCCGATTCTAGCCCGTTTCTTGGACTATTACTCACTGTTTTCGGGTCCCGGAGTGATTTGCACGCTTGACAAACCCTGGGGTGCGTTTACGTGTCGGTCATCACAGCTCATTGTTTTGGCTGATTCTGGCCTGTTTCCTGGACTATTTCTCACCGTTTTGTGGTCCCAAAGCGATTTCTCTGGTTGTCGAACCCCAAGGTGTGCTTACATGTTGGTCGTCAAGACTCGCAGTTTGGGCCGATTCTGGCCCGTTTCTTGGACCATTACTCACTTTTGGGGTCGTGAAGTGATTTATACGACTGATGAACCCCGGGGTGCGCTTACGTGTCGGTCATAACCACTCACAGTTTTGGCCGATTCTGGCCCGTTTCGTGCACTATTACTCACTATTTTGGCGTCCCAGAGTGATTTCCACGATTAACGAACCCCGGGATGCGTTTACGTGTCGTTCATCACCACTCACGGTTTTGGCTGATTCTGGCCCATTTCATGGACAAGTACTCACCGTTTTGGGATCCCAAATCGATTTCCATGGTTGTCGAACCCCAAGGTTTGCTTACGTGTTGGTCATCAACACCCATAGTTTGGGCCGATTCTAGCCCGTTTCTTGGACTATTACTCACTGTTTTCGGGTCCCGGAGTGATTTGCACGCTTGACAAACCCTGGGGTGCGTTTACGTGTCGGTCATCACAGCTCATTGTTTTGGCTGATTCTGGCGTGTTTCCTGGACTATTTCTCACCGTTTTGTGGTCCCAAAGCGATTTCTCTGGTTGTCGAACCCCAAGGTGTGCTTACATGTTGGTCGTCAAGACTCGCAGTTTGGGCCGATTCTGGCCCGTTTCTTGGACCATTACTCACTTTTGGGGTCGTGAAGTGATTTCCACGATTGATGAAACCCGGGGTGCGTTTACGTGTCGGTCATAACCACTCACAGTTTTGGCCGATTCTGGCCCGTTTCGTGGACTATTACTCACTGTTTTGGCGTCCTAGAGTGATTTCCACGATTAACGAACCCCGGGATGCGTTTACGTGTCGTTCATCACCACTCACGGTTTTGGCCGATTCTTGCCCGTTTCGTGGATTATTACTCACCGTTTTGGGATCCCAAATCGATTTCCATGGTTGTGGAACCCCAAGGTTCGCTTACGTGTCGGTCATCAACACTCACAGTTTGGGCCGATTCTGGCCCGTTTCTTGGACTATAACTCACTGTTTTGGGGTCCCGGAGTGATTTCCACGATTGACGAACCCTGGGGTGATTTACATGTCGGTCATCAGCACTCACAGTTTTGGCTGATTCTGGCCTGTTTCCGGGACTATTACTCACCGTTTTGTGGTCCCAAAGCAATTTCTATGGTTGTCGAATCCCAAGGTGTGCTTACATCTTGGTCGTCGGGACTCGCAGTTTTGGCTGATTTTGGCCCATTTCTTGGACCATTACTCACTTTTGGGGTCCCGAAGTGATTTCCACGATTGATGAATCCCGGGGTGCATTTACGTGTCAGTCATCAACATTCACAGTTTTGGCCGATTCTAGCCCATTTCGTGGACTATTACTCACTATTTTGGCGTCCCAGAGTGATTTCCACAATTAACGAACCCCGGGATGCGTTTACGTGTCGGTCATCACCACTCACGATTTTGGCCGATTCTGGCCCGTTTCACGGTCAAGTACTCACTGTTTTGGGATCCCAAATCGATTTCCATGGTTGTGGAACCCCAAGGTTCGCTTACGTGTCGGTCATCAACGCTCATTGTTTGGGCTGATTCTTGCCCGTTTCTTGCACTATTACTCACTATTTTGGGGTCCCGGAGTGATTTCTTTATGTGTCGGTCATCAGCACTCACAGTTTTGGCCGATTCTGGCCCGTTTCATGGACAAGTACTCACCGTTTTGGGATCCCAAATCGATTTCCAAGGTTGTGGAACCCCAAGGTTCGCTTACGCGTCGGTGATCAACACTCACAGTTTGGGCCGATTCTGGCCCGTTTCCTGGACTATTACTCACTGTTTCGGGGTCCCGGAGTGATTTCCACGATTAACGAACCCCGGGATGCGTTTACGT